>NW_028168396.1:0-20102 GCF_964237585.1 Gallinula chloropus
AAACGTCCAGCGACTGCTCCCAAAGCGAAGGAGCCAGGACCCAAAGACCTAGCTGGCCTGAAGGGGCCCCAGGGGGCCCCCAAGCAGCCCCTCTCCATTTGGGTCTGGGGGCTTTCGTTGGGCCGGGAACCTGGGAGGTACCTGCCCGGTTGCAGGTCGCGGCCCGAGAAGCACTCTCCGGCCAACATGCCAAACGTCCAGCGACTGCTCCCAAAGCGAAGGAGCCAGGACCCAAAGACCTAGCTGGCCTGAAGGGGCCCCAGGGGGCCCCCAAGCAGCCCCTCTCCATTTGGGTCTGGGGGCTTTCGTTGGGCCGGGAACCTGGGAGGTACCTGCCCGGTTGCAGGTCGCGGCCCGAGAAGCACTCTGCGGCCAACGTGCCAAACGTCCAGCGACTGCTCCCAAAGCGAAGGAGCCAGGACCCAAAGACCTAGCTGGCCTGAAGGGGCCCCAGGGGGCCCCCAAGCAGCCCCTCTCCATTTGGGTCTGGGGGCTTTCGTTGGGCCGGGAACCTGGGAGGTACCTGCCCGGTTGCAGGTCGCGGCCCGAGAAGCACTCTGCGGCCAACATGCCAAACGTCCAGCGACTGCTCCCAAAGCGAAGGAGCCAGGACCCAAAGACCTAGCTGGCCTGAAGGGGCCCCAGGGGGCCCCCAAGCAGCCCCTCTCCATTTGGGTCTGGGGGCTTTCGTTGGGCCGGGAACCTGGGAGGTACCTGCCCGGTTGCAGGTCGCGGCCCGAGAAGCACTCTGCGGCCAACATGCCAAACGTCCAGCGACTGCTCCCAAAGCGAAGGAGCCAGGACCCAAAGACCTAGCTGGCCTGAAGGGGCCCCAGGGGGCCCCCAAGCAGCCCCTCTCCATTTGGGTCTGGGGGCTTTCGTTGGGCCGGGAACCTGGGAGGTACCTGCCCGGTTGCAGGTCGCGGCCCGAGAAGCACTCTGCGGCCAACATGCCAAACGTCCAGCGACTGCTCCCAAAGCGAAGGAGCCAGGACCCAAAGACCTAGCTGGCCTGAAGGGGCCCCAGGGGGCCCCCAAGCAGCCCCTCTCCATTTGGGTCTGGGGGCTTTCGTTGGGCCGGGAACCTGGGAGGTACCTGCCCGGTTGCAGGTCGCGGCCCGAGAAGCACTCTGCGGCCAACATGCCAAACGTCCAGCGACTGCTCCCAAAGCGAAGGAGCCAGGACCCAAAGACCTAGCTGGCCTGAAGGGGCCCCAGGGGGCCCCCAAACAGCCCCTCTCCATTTGGGTCTGGGGGCTTTCGTTGGGCCGGGAACCTGGGAGCTACCTGCCCGGTTGCAGGTCGCGGCCCGAGAAGCACTCTGCGGCCAACATGCCAAACGTCCAGCGACTGCTCCCAAAGCGAAGGATCCAGGACCCAAAGACCTAGCTGGCCTGAAGGGGCCCCAGGGGGCCCCCAAGCAGCCCCTCTCCATTTGGGTCTGGGGGCTTTCGTTGGGCCGGGAACCTGGGAGGTACCTGCCCGGTTGCAGGTCGCGGCCCGAGAAGCACTCTCCGGCCAACATGCCAAACGTCCAGCGACTGCTCCCAAAGCGAAGGAGCCAGGACCCAAAGACCTAGCTGGCCTGAAGGGGCCCCAGGGGGCCCCCAAGCAGCCCCTCTCCATTTGGCTCTGGGGGCTTTCGTTGGGCCGGGAACCTGGGAGGTACCTGCCCGGTTGCAGGTCGCGGCCCGAGAAGCACTCTGCGGCCAACATGCCAAACGTCCAGCGACTGCTCCCAAAGCGAAGGAGCCAGGACCCAAAGACCTAGCTGGCCTGAAGGGGCCCCAGGGGGCCCCCAAGCAGCCCCTCTCCATTTGGGTCTGGGGGCTTTCGTTGGGCCGGGAACCTGGGAGGTACCTGCCCGGTTGCAGGTCGCGGCCCGAGAAGCACTCTGCGGCCAACATGCCAAACGTCCAGCGACTGCTCCCAAAGCGAAGGAGCCAGGACCCAAAGACCTAGCTGGCCTGAAGGGGCCCCAGGGGGCCCCCAAGCAGCCCCTCTCCATTTGGCTCTGGGGGCTTTCGTTGGGCCGGGAACCTGGGAGGTACCTGCCCGGTTGCAGGTCGCGGCCCGAGAAGCACTCTCCGGCCAACATGCCAAACGTCCAGCGACTGCTCCCAAAGCGAAGGAGCCAGGACCCAAAGACCTAGCTGGCCTGAAGGGGCCCCAGGGGGCCCCCAAGCAGCCCCTCTCCATTTGGGTCTGGGGGCTTTCGTTGGGCCGGGAACCTGGGAGGTACCTGCCCGGTTGCAGGTCGCGGCCCGAGAAGCACTCTGCGGCCAACATGCCAAACGTCCAGCGACTGCTCCCAAAGCGAAGGAGCCAGGACCCAAAGACCTAGCTGGCCTGAAGGGGCCCCAGGGGGCCCCCAAGCAGCCCCTCTCCATTTGGGTCTGGGGGCTTTCGTTGGGCCGGGAACCTGGGAGGTACCTGCCCAGTTGCAGGTCGCGGCCCGAGAAGCACTCTCCGGCCAACATGCCAAACGTCCAGCGACTGCTCCCAAAGCGAAGGAGCCAGGACCCAAAGACCTAGCTGGCCTGAAGGGGCCCCAGGGGGCCCCCAAGCAGCCCCTCTCCATTTGGGTCTGGGGGCTTTCGTTGGGCCGGGAACCTGGGAGGTACCTGCCCGGTTGCAGGTCGCGGCCCGAGAAGCACTCTGCGGCCAACATGCCAAACGTCCAGCGACTGCTCCCAAAGCGAAGGAGCCAGGACCCAAAGACCTAGCTGGCCTGAAGGGGCCCCAGGGGGCCCCCAAGCAGCCCCTCTCCATTTGGGTCTGGGGGCTTTCGTTGGGCCGGGAACCTGGGAGGTACCTGCCCGGCTGCAGGTCGCGGCCCGAGAAGCACTCTGCGGCCAACATGCCAAACGTCCAGCGACTGCTCCCAAAGCGAAGGAGCCAGGACCCAAAGACCTAGCTGGCCTGAAGGGGCCCCAGGGGGCCCCCAAGCAGCCCCTCTCCATTTGGGTCTGGGAGCTTTCGTTGGGCCGGGAACCTGGGAGGTACCTGCCCGGTTGCAGGTCGCGGCCCGAGAAGCACTCTCCGGCCAACATGCCAAACGTCCAGCGACTGCTCCCAAAGCGAAGGAGCCAGGACCCAAAGACCTAGCTGGCCTGAAGGGGCCCCAGGGGGCCCCCAAGCAGCCCCTCTCCATTTGGGTCTGGGGGCTTTCGTTGGGCCGGGAACCTGGGAGGTACCTGCCCGGTTGCAGGTCGCGGCCCGAGAAGCACTCTGCGGCCAACATGCCAAACGTCCAGCGACTGCTCCCAAAGCGAAGGAGCCAGGACCCAAAGACCTAGCTGGCCTGAAGGGGCCCCAGGGGGCCCCCAAGCAGCCCCTCTCCATTTGGGTCTGGGGGCTTTCGTTGGGCCGGGAACCTGGGAGGTACCTGCCCGGTTGCAGGTCGCGGCCCGAGAAGCACTCTCCGGCCAACATGCCAAACGTCCAGCGACTGCTCCCAAAGCGAAGGAGCCAGGACCCAAAGACCTAGCTGGCCTGAAGGGGCCCCAGGGGGCCCCCAAGCAGCCCCTCTCCATTTGGGTCTGGGGGCTTTCGTTGGGCCGGGAACCTGGGAGGTACCTGCCCGGTTGCAGGTCGCGGCCCGAGAAGCACTCTGCGGCCAACATGCCAAACGTCCAGCGACTGCTCCCAAAGCGAAGGAGCCAGGACCCAAAGACCTAGCTGGCCTGAAGGGGCCCCAGGGGGCCCCCAAGCAGCCCCTCTCCATTTGGGTCTGGGGGCTTTCGTTGGGCCGGGAACCTGGGAGGTACCTGCCCGGTTGCAGGTCGCGGCCCGAGAAGCACTCTGCGGCCAACATGCCAAACGTCCAGCGACTGTTCCCAAAGCGAAGGAGCCAGGACCCAAAGACCTAGCTGGCCTGAAGGGGCCCCAGGGGGCCCCCAAGCAGCCCCTCTCCATTTGGGTCTGGGGGCTTTCGTTGGGCCGGGAACCTGGGAGGTACCTGCCCGGTTGCAGGTCGCGGCCCGAGAAGCACTCTGCGGCCAACATGCCAAACGTCCAGCGACTGCTCCCAAAGCGAAGGAGCCAGGACCCAAAGACCTAGCTGGCCTGAAGGGGCCCCAGGGGGCCCCCAAGCAGCCCCTCTCCATTTGGGTCTGGGAGCTTTCGTTGGGCCGGGAACCTGGGAGGTACCTGCCCGGTTGCAGGTCGCGGCCCGAGAAGCACTCTCCGGCCAACATGCCAAACGTCCAGCGACTGCTCCCAAAGCGAAGGAGCCAGGACCCAAAGACCTAGCTGGCCTGAAGGGGCCCCAGGGGGCCCCCAAGCAGCCCCTCTCCATTTGGGTCTGGGGGCTTTCGTTGGGCCGGGAACCTGGGAGGTACCTGCCCGGTTGCAGGTCGCGGCCCGAGAAGCACTCTGCGGCCAACATGCCAAACGTCCAGCGACTGCTCCCAAAGCGAAGGAGCCAGGACCCAAAGACCTAGCTGGCCTGAAGGGGCCCCAGGGGGCCCCCAAGCAGCCCCTCTCCATTTGGGTCTGGGGGCTTTCGTTGGGCCGGGAACCTGGGAGGTACCTGCCCGGTTGCAGGTCGCGGCCCGAGAAGCACTCTGCGGCCAACATGCCAAACGTCCAGCGACTGCTCCCAAAGCGAAGGAGCCAGGACCCAAAGACCTAGCTGGCCTGAAGGGGCCCCAGGGGGCCCCCAAGCAGCCCCTCTCCATTTGGGTCTGGGGGCTTTCGTTGGGCCGGGAACCTGGGAGGTACCTGCCCGGTTGCAGGTCGCGGCCCGAGAAGCACTCTCCGGCCAACATGCCAAACGTCCAGCGACTGCTCCCAAAGCGAAGGAGCCAGGACCCAAAGACCTAGCTGGCCTGAAGGGGCCCCAGGGGGCCCCCAAGCAGCCCCTCTCCATTTGGGTCTGGGAGCTTTCGTTGGGCCGGGAACCTGGGAGGTACCTGCCCGGTTGCAGGTCGCGGCCCGAGAAGCACTCTGCGGCCAACATGCCAAACGTCCAGCGACTGCTCCCAAAGCGAAGGAGCCAGGACCCAAAGACCTAGCTGGCCTGAAGGGGCCCCAGGGGGCCCCCAAGCAGCCCCTCTCCATTTGGGTCTGGGGGCTTTCGTTGGGCCGGGAACCTGGGAGGTACCTGCCCGGTTGCAGGTCGCGGCCCGAGAAGCACTCTCCGGCCAACATGCCAAACGTCCAGCGACTGCTCCCAAAGCGAAGGAGCCAGGACCCAAAGACCTAGCTGGCCTGAAGGGGCCCCAGGGGGCCCCCAAGCAGCCCCTCTCCATTTGGGTCTGGGGGCTTTCGTTGGGCCGGGAACCTGGGAGGTACCTGCCCGGTTGCAGGTCGCGGCCCGAGAAGCACTCTGCGGCCAACATGCCAAACGTCCAGCGACTGCTCCCAAAGCGAAGGAGCCAGGACCCAAAGACCTAGCTGGCCTGAAGGGGCCCCAGGGGGCCCCCAAGCAGCCCCTCTCCATTTGGGTCTGGGGGCTTTCGTTGGGCCGGGAACCTGGGAGCTACCTGCCCGGTTGCAGGTCGCGGCCCGAGAAGCACTCTGCGGCCAACATGCCAAACGTCCAGCGACTGCTCCCAAAGCGAAGGAGCCAGGACCCAAAGACCTAGCTGGCCTGAAGGGGCCCCAGGGGGCCCCCAAGCAGCCCCTCTCCATTTGGGTCTGGGGGCTTTCGTTGGGCCGGGAACCTGGGAGGTACCTGCCCGGTTGCAGGTCGCGGCCCGAGAAGCACTCTGCGGCCAACATGCCAAACGTCCAGCGACTGCTCCCAAAGCGAAGGAGCCAGGACCCAAAGACCTAGCTGGCCTGAAGGGGCCCCAGGGGGCGCCCAAGCAGCCCCTCTCCATTTGGGTCTGGGGGCTTTCGTTGGGCCGGGAACCTGGGAGGTACCTGCCCGGTTGCAGGTCGCGGCCCGAGAAGCACTCTGCGGCCAACATGCCAAACGTTCAGCGACTGCTCCCAAAGCGAAGGAGCCAGGACCCAAAGACCTAGCTGGCCTGAAGGGGCCCCAGGGGGCCCCCAAGCAGCCCCTCTCCATTTGGGTCTGGGGGCTTTCGTTGGGCCGGGAACCTGGGAGGTACCTGCCCGGTTGCAGGTCGCGGCCCGAGAAGCACTCTGCGGCCAACATGCCAAACGTCCAGCGACTGCTCCCAAAGCGAAGGAGCCAGGACCCAAAGACCTAGCTGGCCTGAAGGGGCCCCAGGGGGCCCCCAAGCAGCCCCTCTCCATTTGGGTCTGGGGGCTTTCGTTGGGCCGGGAACCTGGGAGGTACCTGCCCGGTTGCAGGTCGCGGCCCGAGAATCACTCTGCGGCCAACATGCCAAACGTCCAGCGACTGCTCCCAAAGCGAAGGAGCCAGGACCCAAAGACCTAGCTGGCCTGAAGGGGCCCCAGGGGGCCCCCAAGCAGCCCCTCTCCATTTGGGTCTGGGGGCTTTCGTTGGGCCGGGAACCTGGGAGGTACCTGCCCGGTTGCAGGTCGCGGCCCGAGAAGCACTCTGCGGCCAACATGCCAAACGTCCAGCGACTGCTCCCAAAGCGAAGGAGCCAGGACCCAAAGACCTAGCTGGCCTGAAGGGGCCCCAGGGGGCCCCCAAGCAGCCCCTCTCCATTTGGGTCTGGGGGCTTTCGTTGGGCCGGGAACCTGGGAGGTACCTGCCCGGTTGCAGGTCGCGGCCCGAGAAGCACTCTCCGGCCAACATGCCAAACGTCCAGCGACTGCTCCCAAAGCGAAGGAGCCAGGACCCAAAGACCTAGCTGGCCTGAAGGGGCCCCAGGGGGCCCCCAAGCAGCCCCTCTCCATTTGGGTCTGGGGGCTTTCGTTGGGCCGGGAACCTGGGAGGTACCTGCCCGGTTGCAGGTCGCGGCCCGAGAAGCACTCTGCGGCCAACATGCCCAAACGTCCAGCGACTGCTCCCAAAGCGAAGGAGCCAGGACCCAAAGACCTAGCTGGCCTGAAGGGGCCCCAGGGGGCCCCCAAGCAGCCCCTCTCCATTTGGGTCTGGGGGCTTTCGTTGGGCCGGGAACCTGGGAGGTACCTGCCCGGTTGCAGGTCGCGGCCCGAGAAGCACTCTGCGGCCAACATGCAAAACGTCCAGCGACTGCTCCCAAAGCGAAGGAGCCAGGACCCAAAGACCTAGCTGGCCTGAAGGGGCCCCAGGGGGCCCCCAAGCAGCCCCTCTCCATTTGGGTCTGGGGGCTTTCGTTGGGCCGGGAACCTGGGAGGTACCTGCCCGGTTGCAGTTCGCGGCCCGAGAAGCACTCTGCGGCCAACATGCCAAACGTCCAGCGACTGCTCCCAAAGCGAAGGAGCCAGGACCCAAAGACCTAGCTGGCCTGAAGGGGCCCCAGGGGGCCCCCAAGCAGCCCCTCTCCATTTGGGTCTGGGGGCTTTCGTTGGGCCGGGAACCTGGGAGGTACCTGCCCGGTTGCAGGTCGCGGCCCGAGAAGCACTCTCCGGCCAACATGCCAAACGTCCAGCGACTGCCCCCAAAGCGAAGGAGCCAGGACCCAAAGACCTAGCTGGCCTGAAGGGGCCCCAGGGGGCCCCCAAGCAGCCCCTCTCCATTTGGGTCTGGGGGCTTTCGTTGGGCCGGGAACCTGGGAGGTACCTGCCCGGTTGCAGGTCGCGGCCCGAGAAGCACTCTGCGGCCAACATGCCCAAACGTCCAGCGACTGCTCCCAAAGCGAAGGAGCCAGGACCCAAAGACCTAGCTGGCCTGAAGGGGCCCCAGGGGGCCCCCAAGCAGCCCCTCTCCATTTGGGTCTGTGAGCTTTCGTTGGGCCGGGAACCTGGGAGGTACCTGCCCGGTTGCAGGTCGCGGCCCGAGAAGCACTCTGCGGCCAACATGCCAAACGTCCAGCGACTGCTCCCAAAGCGAAGGAGCCAGGACCCAAAGACCTAGCTGGCCTGAAGGGGCCCCAGGGGGCCCCCAAGCAGCCCCTCTCCATTTGGGTCTGGGGGCTTTCGTTGGGCCGGGAACCTGGGAGGTACCTGCCCGGTTGCAGGTCGCGGCCCGAGAAGCACTCTGCGGCCAACATGCCAAACGTCCAGCGACTGCTCCCAAAGCGAAGGAGCCAGGACCCAAAGACCTAGCTGGCCTGAAGGGGCCCCAGGGGGCCCCCAAGCAGCCCCTCTCCATTTGGCTCTGGGGGCTTTCGTTGGGCCGGGAACCTGGGAGCTACCTGCCCGGTTGCAGGTCGCGGCCCGAGAAGCACTCTGCGGCCAACATGCCAAACGTCCAGCGACTGCTCCCAAAGCGAAGGAGCCAGGACCCAAAGACCTAGCTGGCCTGAAGGGGCCCCAGGGGGCCCCCAAGCAGCCCCTCTCCATTTGGGTCTGGGGGCTTTCGTTGGGCCGGGAACCTGGGAGGTACCTGCCCGGTTGCAGGTCGCGGCCCGAGAAGCACTCTGCGGCCAACATGCCAAACGTTCAGCGACTGCTCCCAAAGCGAAGGAGCCAGGACCCAAAGACCTAGCTGGCCTGAAGGGGCCCCAGGGGGCCCCCAAGCAGCCCCTCTCCATTTGGGTCTGGGGGCTTTCGTTGGGCCGGGAACCTGGGAGGTACCTGCCCGGTTGCAGGTCGCGGCCCGAGAAGCACTCTGCGGCCAACATGCCAAACGTCCAGCGACTGCTCCCAAAGCGAAGGAGCCAGGACCCAAAGACCTAGCTGGCCTGAAGGGGCCCCAGGGGGCCCCCAAGCAGCCCCTCTCCATTTGGGTCTGGGGGCTTTCGTTGGGCCGGGAACCTGGGAGGTACCTGCCCGGTTGCAGGTCGCGGCCCGAGAAGCACTCTCCGGCCAACATGCCAAACGTCCAGCGACTGCTCCCAAAGCGAAGGAGCCAGGACCCAAAGACCTAGCTGGCCTGAAGGGGCCCCAGGGGGCCCCCAAGCAGCCCCTCTCCATTTGGGTCTGGGGGCTTTCGTTGGGCCGGGAACCTGGGAGGTACCTGCCCGGTTGCAGGTCGCGGCCCGAGAAGCACTCTCCGGCCAACATGCCAAACGTCCAGCGACTGCTCCCAAAGCGAAGGAGCCAGGACCCAAAGACCTAGCTGGCCTGAAGGGGCCCCAGGGGGCCCCCAAGCAGCCCCTCTCCATTTGGGTCTGGGGGCTTTCGTTGGGCCGGGAACCTGGGAGGTACCTGCCCGGTTGCAGGTCGCGGCCCGAGAAGCACTCTCCGGCCAACATGCCAAACGTCCAGCGACTGCTCCCAAAGCGAAGGAGCCAGGACCCAAAGACCTAGCTGGCCTGAAGGGGCCCCAGGGGGCCCCCAAGCAGCCCCTCTCCATTTGGGTCTGGGGGCTTTCGTTGGGCCGGGAACCTGGGAGGTACCTGCCCGGTTGCAGGTCGCGGCCCGAGAAGCACTCTCCGGCCAACATGCCAAACGTCCAGCGACTGCTCCCAAAGCGAAGGAGCCAGGACCCAAAGACCTAGCTGGCCTGAAGGGGCCCCAGGGGGCCCCCAAGCAGCCCCTCTCCATTTGGGTCTGGGAGCTTTCGTTGGGCCGGGAACCTGGGAGGTACCTGCCCGGTTGCAGGTCGCGGCCCGAGAAGCACTCTGCGGCCAACATGCCAAACGTCCAGCGACTGCTCCCAAAGCGAAGGAGCCAGGACCCAAAGACCTAGCTGGCCTGAAGGGGCCCCAGGGGGCCCCCAAGCAGCCCCTCTCCATTTGGGTCTGGGGGCTTTCGTTGGGCCGGGAACCTGGGAGCTACCTGCCCGGTTGCAGGTCGCGGCCCGAGAAGCACTCTGCGGCCAACATGCCAAACGTTCAGCGACTGCTCCCAAAGCGAAGGAGCCAGGACCCAAAGACCTAGCTGGCCTGAAGGGGCCCCAGGGGGCCCCAAGCAGCCCCTCTCCATTTGGGTCTGGGGGCTTTCGTTGGGCCGGGAACCTGGGAGCTACCTGCCCGGTTGCAGGTCGCGGCCCGAGAAGCACTCTGCGGCCAACATGCCAAACGTTCAGCGACTGCTCCCAAAGCGAAGGAGCCAGGACCCAAAGACCTAGCTGGCCTGAAGGGGCCCCAGGGGGCCCCCAAGCAGCCCCTCTCCATTTGGGTCTGGGGGCTTTCGTTGGGCCGGGAACCTGGGAGCTACCTGCCCGGTTGCAGGTCGCGGCCCGAGAAGCACTCTGCGGCCAACATGCCAAACGTTCCAGCGACTGCTCCCAAAGCGAAGGAGCCAGGACCCAAAGACCTAGCTGGCCTGAAGGGGCCCCAGGGGGCCCCCAAGCAGCCCCTCTCCATTTGGGTCTGGGGGCTTTCGTTGGGCCGGGAACCTGGGAGGTACCTGCCCGGTTGCAGGTCGCGGCCCGAGAAGCACTCTGCAGCCAACATGCCAAACGTCCAGCGACTGCTCCCAAAGCGAAGGAGCCAGGACCCAAAGACCTAGCTGGCCTGAAGGGGCCCCAGGGGGCCCCCAAGCAGCCCCTCTCCATTTGGGTCTGGGGGCTTTCGTTGGGCCGGGAACCTGGGAGGTACCTGCCCGGTTGCAGGTCGCGGCCCGAGAAGCACTCTGCGGCCAACATGCCAAACGTCCAGCGACTGCTCCCAAAGCGAAGGAGCCAGGACCCAAAGACCTAGCTGGCCTGAAGGGGCCCCAGGGGGCCCCCAAGCAGCCCCTCTCCATTTGGGTCTGGGGGCTTTCGTTGGGCCGGGAACCTGGGAGGTACCTGCCCGGTTGCAGGTCGCGGCCCGAGAAGCACTCTCCGGCCAACATGCCAAACGTCCAGCGACTGCTCCCAAAGCGAAGGAGCCAGGACCCAAAGACCTAGCTGGCCTGAAGGGGCCCCAGGGGGCCCCCAAGCAGCCCCTCTCCATTTGGGTCTGGGGGCTTTCGTTGGGCCGGGAACCTGGGAGGTACCTGCCCGGTTGCAGGTCGCGGCCCGAGAAGCACTCTGCGGCCAACATGCCAAACGTCCAGCGACTGCTCCCAAAGCGAAGGAGCCAGGACCCAAAGACCTAGCTGGCCTGAAGGGGCCCCAGGGGGCCCCCAAGCAGCCCCTCTCCATTTGGGTCTGGGGGCTTTCGTTGGGCCGGGAACCTGGGAGGTACCTGCCCGGTTGCAGGTCGCGGCCCGAGAAGCACTCTGCGGCCAACATGCAAAACGTCCAGCGACTGCTCCCAAAGCGAAGGAGCCAGGACCCAAAGACCTAGCTGGCCTGAAGGGGCCCCAGGGGGCCCCCAAGCAGCCCCTCTCCATTTGGGTCTGGGGGCTTTCGTTGGGCCGGGAACCTGGGAGGTACCTGCCCGGTTGCAGGTCGCGGCCCGAGAAGCACTCTGCGGCCAACATGCCAAACGTCCAGCGACTGCTCCCAAAGCGAAGGAGCCAGGACCCAAAGACCTAGCTGGCCTGAAGGGGCCCCAGGGGGCCCCCAAGCAGCCCCTCTCCATTTGGGTCTGGGGGCTTTCGTTGGGCCGGGAACCTGGGAGGTACCTGCCCGGTTGCAGGTCGCGGCCCGAGAAGCACTCTGCGGCCAACATGCCAAACGTCCAGCGACTGCTCCCAAAGCGAAGGAGCCAGGACCCAAAGACCTAGCTGGCCTGAAGGGGCCCCAGGGGGCCCCCAAGCAGCCCCTCTCCATTTGGGTCTGGGGGCTTTCGTTGGGCCGGGAACCTGGGAGGTACCTGCCCGGTTGCAGGTCGCGGCCCGAGAAGCACTCTGCGGCCAACATGCCAAACGTCCAGCGACTGCTCCCAAAGCGAAGGAGCCAGGACCCAAAGACCTAGCTGGCCTGAAGGGGCCCCAGGGGGCCCCCAAGCAGCCCCTCTCCATTTGGGTCTGGGGGCTTTCGTTGGGCCGGGAACCTGGGAGGTACCTGCCCGGTTGCAGGTCGCGGCCCGAGAAGCACTCTGCGGCCAACATGCCAAACGTCCAGCGACTGCTCCCAAAGCGAAGGAGCCAGGACCCAAAGACCTAGCTGGCCTGAAGGGGCCCCAGGGGGCCCCCAAGCAGCCCCTCTCCATTTGGGTCTGGGAGCTTTCGTTGGGCCGGGAACCTGGGAGGTACCTGCCCGGTTGCAGGTCGCGGCCCGAGAAGCACTCTGCGGCCAACATGCCAAACGTCCAGCGACTGCTCCCAAAGCGAAGGAGCCAGGACCCAAAGACCTAGCTGGCCTGAAGGGGCCCCAGGGGGCCCCCAAGCAGCCCCTCTCCATTTGGGTCTGGGGGCTTTCGTTGGGCCGGGAACCTGGGAGGTACCTGCCCGGTTGCAGGTCGCGGCCCGAGAAGCACTCTGCGGCCAACATGCCAAACGTCCAGCGACTGCTCCCAAAGCGAAGGAGCCAGGACCCAAAGACCTAGCTGGCCTGAAGGGGCCCCAGGGGGCCCCCAAGCAGCCCCTCTCCATTTGGGTCTGGGGGCTTTCGTTGGGCCGGGAACCTGGGAGGTACCTGCCCGGTTGCAGGTCGCGGCCCGAGAAGCACTCTGCGGCCAACATGCCAAACGTCCAGCGACTGCTCCCAAAGCGAAGGAGCCAGGACCCAAAGACCTAGCTGGCCTGAAGGGGCCCCAGGGGGCCCCCAAGCAGCCCCTCTCCATTTGGGTCTGGGGGCTTTCGTTGGGCCGGGAACCTGGGAGGTACCTGCCCGGTTGCAGGTCGCGGCCCGAGAAGCACTCTGCGGCCAACATGCCAAACGTCCAGCGACTGCTCCCAAAGCGAAGGAGCCAGGACCCAAAGACCTAGCTGGCCTGAAGGGGCCCCAGGGGGCCCCCAAGCAGCCCCTCTCCATTTGGGTCTGGGGGCTTTCGTTGGGCCGGGAACCTGGGAGGTACCTGCCCGGTTGCAGGTCGCGGCCCGAGAAGCACTCTGCGGCCAACATGCCAAACGTCCAGCGACTGCTCCCAAAGCGAAGGAGCCAGGACCCAAAGACCTAGCTGGCCTGAAGGGGCCCCAGGGGGCCCCCAAGCAGCCCCTCTCCATTTGGGTCTGGGGGCTTTCGTTGGGCCGGGAACCTGGGAGGTACCTGCCCGGTTGCAGGTCGCGGCCCGAGAAGCACTCTGCGGCCAACATGCCAAACGTCCAGCGACTGCTCCCAAAGCGAAGGAGCCAGGACCCAAAGACCTAGCTGGCCTGAAGGGGCCCCAGGGGGCCCCCAAGCAGCCCCTCTCCATTTGGGTCTGGGGGCTTTCGTTGGGCCGGGAACCTGGGAGGTACCTGCCCGGTTGCAGGTCGCGGCCCGAGAAGCACTCTGCGGCCAACATGCCAAACGTCCAGCGACTGCTCCCAAAGCGAAGGAGCCAGGACCCAAAGACCTAGCTGGCCTGAAGGGGCCCCAGGGGGCCCCCAAGCAGCCCCTCTCCATTTGGGTCTGGGGGCTTTCGTTGGGCCGGGAACCTGGGAGGTACCTGCCCGGTTGCAGGTCGCGGCCCGAGAAGCACTCTCCGGCCAACATGCCAAACGTCCAGCGACTGCTCCCAAAGCGAAGGAGCCAGGACCCAAAGACCTAGCTGGCCTGAAGGGGCCCCAGGGGGCCCCCAAGCAGCCCCTCTCCATTTGGGTCTGGGGGCTTTCGTTGGGCCGGGAACCTGGGAGGTACCTGCCCGGTTGCAGGTCGCGGCCCGAGAAGCACTCTGCGGCCAACATGCCAAACGTCCAGCGACTGCTCCCAAAGCGAAGGAGCCAGGACCCAAAGACCTAGCTGGCCTGAAGGGGCCCCAGGGGGCCCCCAAGCAGCCCCTCTCCATTTGGGTCTGGGGGCTTTCGTTGGGCCGGGAACCTGGGAGGTACCTGCCCGGTTGCAGGTCGCGGCCCGAGAAGCACTCTGCGGCCAACATGCCAAACGTCCAGCGACTGCTCCCAAAGCGAAGGAGCCAGGACCCAAAGACCTAGCTGGCCTGAAGGGGCCCCAGGGGGCCCCCAAGCAGCCCCTCTCCATTTGGGTCTGGGGGCTTTCGTTGGGCCGGGAACCTGGGAGGTACCTGCCCGGTTGCAGGTCGCGGCCCGAGAAGCACTCTGCGGCCAACATGCCAAACGTCCAGCGACTGCTCCCAAAGCGAAGGAGCCAGGACCCAAAGACCTAGCTGGCCTGAAGGGGCCCCAGGGGGCCCCCAAGCAGCCCCTCTCCATTTGGGTCTGGGGGCTTTCGTTGGGCCGGGAACCTGGGAGGTACCTGCCCGGTTGCAGGTCGCGGCCCGAGAAGCACTCTGCGGCCAACATGCCAAACGTCCAGCGACTGCTCCCAAAGCGAAGGAGCCAGGACCCAAAGACCTAGCTGGCCTGAAGGGGCCCCAGGGGGCCCCCAAGCAGCCCCTCTCCATTTGGGTCTGGGGGCTTTCGTTGGGCCGGGAACCTGGGAGGTACCTGCCCGGTTGCAGGTCGCGGCCCGAGAAGCACTCTCCGGCCAACATGCCAAACGTCCAGCGACTGCTCCCAAAGCGAAGGAGCCAGGACCCAAAGACCTAGCTGGCCTGAAGGGGCCCCAGGGGGCCCCCAAGCAGCCCCTCTCCATTTGGGTCTGGGGGCTTTCGTTGGGCCGGGAACCTGGGAGGTACCTGCCCGGTTGCAGGTCGCGGCCCGAGAAGCACTCTGCGGCCAACATGCCAAACGTCCAGCGACTGCTCCCAAAGCGAAGGAGCCAGGACCCAAAGACCTAGCTGGCCTGAAGGGGCCCCAGGGGGCCCCCAAGCAGCCCCTCTCCATTTGGGTCTGGGGGCTTTCGTTGGGCCGGGAACCTGGGAGGTACCTGCCCGGTTGCAGGTCGCGGCCCGAGAAGCACTCTGCGGCCAACATGCCAAACGTCCAGCGACTGCTCCCAAAGCGAAGGAGCCAGGACCCAAAGACCTAGCTGGCCTGAAGGGGCCCCAGGGGGCGCCCAAGCAGCCCCTCTCCATTTGGGTCTGGGGGCTTTCGTTGGGCCGGGAACCTGGGAGGTACCTGCCCGGTTGCAGGTCGCGGCCCGAGAAGCACTCTGCGGCCAACATGCCAAACGTCCAGCGACTGCTCCCAAAGCGAAGGAGCCAGGACCCAAAGACCTAGCTGGCCTGAAGGGGCCCCAGGGGGCCCCCAAGCAGCCCCTCTCCATTTGGGTCTGGGGGCTTTCGTTGGGCCGGGAACCTGGGAGGTACCTGCCCGGTTGCAGGTCGCGGCCCGAGAAGCACTCTGCGGCCAACATGCCAAACGTCCAGCGACTGCTCCCAAAGCGAAGGAGCCAGGACCCAAAGACCTAGCTGGCCTGAAGGGGCCCCAGGGGGCCCCCAAGCAGCCCCTCTCCATTTGGGTCTGGGGGCTTTCGTTGGGCCGGGAACCTGGGAGGTACCTGCCCGGTTGCAGGTCGCGGCCCGAGAAGCACTCTGCGGCCAACATGCCAAACGTCCAGCGACTGCTCCCAAAGCGAAGGAGCCAGGACCCAAAGACCTAGCTGGCCTGAAGGGGCCCCAGGGGGCCCCCAAGCAGCCCCTCTCCATTTGGGTCTGGGGGCTTTCGTTGGGCCGGGAACCTGGGAGGTACCTGCCCGGTTGCAGGTCGCGGCCCGAGAAGCACTCTCCGGCCAACATGCCAAACGTCCAGCGACTGCTCCCAAAGCGAAGGAGCCAGGACCCAAAGACCTAGCTGGCCTGAAGGGGCCCCAGGGGGCCCCCAAGCAGCCCCTCTCCATTTGGGTCTGGGGGCTTTCGTTGGGCCGGGAACCTGGGAGGTACCTGCCCGGTTGCAGGTCGCGGCCCGAGAAGCACTCTCCGGCCAACATGCCAAACGTCCAGCGACTGCTCCCAAAGCGAAGGAGCCAGGACCCAAAGACCTAGCTGGCCTGAAGGGGCCCCCAGGGGGCCCCCAAGCAGCCCCTCTCCATTTGGGTCTGGGGGCTTTCGTTGGGCCGGGAACCTGGGAGGTACCTGCCCGGTTGCAGGTCGCGGCCCGAGAAGCACTCTGCGGCCAACATGCCCAAACGTCCAGCGACTGCTCCCAAAGCGAAGGAGCCAGGACCCAAAGACCTAGCTGGCCTGAAGGGGCCCCAGGGGGCCCCCAAGCAGCCCCTCTCCATTTGGGTCTGGGGGCTTTCGTTGGGCCGGGAACCTGGGAGGTACCTGCCCGGTTGCAGGTCGCGGCCCGAGAAGCACTCTGCGGCCAACATGCCAAACGTCCAGCGACTGCTCCCAAAGCGAAGGAGCCAGGACCCAAAGACCTAGCTGGCCTGAAGGGGCCCCAGGGGGCCCCAAGCAGCCCCTCTCCATTTGGGTCTGGGGGCTTTCGTTGGGCCGGGAACCTGGGAGGTACCTGCCCGGTTGCAGGTCGCGGCCCGAGAAGCACTCTGCGGCCAACATGCCAAACGTCCAGCGACTGCTCCCAAAGCGAAGGAGCCAGGACCCAAAGACCTAGCTGGCCTGAAGGGGCCCCAGGGGGCCCCCAAGCAGCCCCTCTCCATTTGGGTCTGGGGGCTTTCGTTGGGCCGGGAACCTGGGAGGTACCTGCCCGGTTGCAGGTCGCGGCCCGAGAAGCACTCTGCGGCCAACATGCCAAACGTCCAGCGACTGCTCCCAAAGCGAAGGAGCCAGGACCCAAAGACCTAGCTGGCCTGAAGGGGCCCCAGGGGGCCCCCAAGCAGCCCCTCTCCATTTGGGTCTGGGGGCTTTCGTTGGGCCGGGAACCTGGGAGGTACCTGCCCGGTTGCAGGTCGCGGCCCGAGAAGCACTCTGCGGCCAACATGCCAAACGTCCAGCGACTGCTCCCAAAGCGAAGGAGCCAGGACCCAAAGACCTAGCTGGCCTGAAGGGGCCCCAGGGGGCCCCCAAGCAGCCCCTCTCCATTTGGGTCTGGGGGCTTTCGTTGGGCCGGGAACCTGGGAGGTACCTGCCCGGTTGCAGGTCGCGGCCCGAGAAGCACTCTGCGGCCAACATGCCAAACGTCCAGCGACTGCTCCCAAAGCGAAGGAGCCAGGACCCAAAGACCTAGCTGGCCTGAAGGGGCCCCAGGGGGCCCCCAAGCAGCCCCTCTCCATTTGGGTCTGGGGGCTTTCGTTGGGCCGGGAACCTGGGAGGTACCTGCCCGGTTGCAGGTCGCGGCCCGAGAAGCACTCTGCGGCCAACATGCCAAACGTCCAGCGACTGCTCCCAAAGCGAAGGAGCCAGGACCCAAAGACCTAGCTGGCCTGAAGGGGCCCCAGGGGGCCCCCAAGCAGCCCCTCTCCATTTGGGTCTGGGGGCTTTCGTTGGGCCGGGAACCTGGGAGGTACCTGCCCGGTTGCAGGTCGCGGCCCGAGAAGCACTCTGCGGCCAACATGCCAAACGTCCAGCGACTGCTCCCAAAGCGAAGGAGCCAGGACCCAAAGACCTAGCTGGCCTGAAGGGGCCCCAGGGGGCCCCCAAGCAGCCCCTCTCCATTTGGGTCTGGGGGCTTTCGTTGGGCCGGGAACCTGGGAGGTACCTGCCCGGTTGCAGGTCGCGGCCCGAGAAGCACTCTGCGGCCAACATGCCAAACGTCCAGCGACTGCTCCCAAAGCGAAGGAGCCAGGACCCAAAGACCTAGCTGGCCTGAAGGGGCCCCAGGGGGCCCCCAAGCAGCCCCTCTCCATTTGGGTCTGGGGGCTTTCGTTGGGCCGGGAACCTGGGAGGTACCTGCCCGGTTGCAGGTCGCGGCCCGAGAAGCACTCTGCGGCCAACATGCCAAACGTCCAGCGACTGCTCCCAAAGCGAAGGAGCCAGGACCCAAAGACCTAGCTGGCCTGAAGGGGCCCCAGGGGGCCCCCAAGCAGCCCCTCTCCATTTGGGTCTGGGGCTTTCGTTGGGCCGGGAACCTGGGAGGTACCTGCCCGGTTGCAGGTCGCGGCCCGAGAAGCACTCTCCGGCCAACATGCCAAACGTCCAGCGACTGCTCCCAAAGCGAAGGAGCCAGGACCCAAAGACCTAGCTGGCCTGAAGGGGCCCCAGGGGGCCCCCAAGCAGCCCCTCTCCATTTGGGTCTGGGGGCTTTCGTTGGGCCGGGAACCTGGGAGGTACCTGCCCGGTTGCAGGTCGCGGCCCGAGAAGCACTCTCCGGCCAACATGCCAAACGTCCAGCGACTGCTCCCAAAGCGAAGGAGCCAGGACCCAAAGACCTAGCTGGCCTGAAGGGGCCCCAGGGGGCCCCCCAAGCAGCCCCTCTCCATTTGGGTCTGGGGGCTTTCGTTGGGCCGGGAACCTGGGAGGTACCTGCCCGGTTGCAGGTCGCGGCCCGAGAAGCACTCTGCCGGCCAACATGCCAAACGTCCAGCGACTGCTCCCAAAGCGAAGGAGCCAGGACCCAAAGACCTAGCTGGCCTGAAGGGGCCCCAGGGGGCCCCCAAGCAGCCCCTCTCCATTTGGGTCTGGGGGCTTTCGTTGGGCCGGGAACCTGGGAGGTACCTGCCCGGTTGCAGGTCGCGGCCCGAGAAGCACTCTCCGGCCAACATGCCAAACGTCCAGCGACTGCTCCCAAAGCGAAGGAGCCAGGACCCAAAGACCTAGCTGGCCTGAAGGGGCCCCAGGGGGCCCCCAAGCAGCCCCTCTCCATTTGGGTCTGGGGGCTTTCGTTGGGCCGGGAACCTGGGAGGTACCTGCCCGGTTGCAGGTCGCGGCCCGAGAAGCACTCTCCGGCCAACATGCCAAACGTCCAGCGACTGCTCCCAAAGCGAAGGAGCCAGGACCCAAAGACCTAGCTGGCCTGAAGGGGCCCCAGGGGGCCCCAAGCAGCCCCTCTCCATTTGGGTCTGGGGGCTTTCGTTGGGCCGGGAACCTGGGAGGTACCTGCCCGGTTGCAGGTCGCGGCCCGAGAAGCACTCTCCGGCCAACATGCCAAACGTCCAGCGACTGCTCCCAAAGCGAAGGAGCCAGGACCCAAAGACCTAGCTGGCCTGAAGGGGCCCCAGGGGGCCCCCAAGCAGCCCCTCTCCATTTGGGTCTGGGGGCTTTCGTTGGGCCGGGAACCTGGGAGCTACCTGCCCGGTTGCAGGTCGCGGCCCGAGAAGCACTCTGCGGCCAACATGCCAAACGTCCAGCGACTGCTCCCAAAGCGAAGGAGCCAGGACCCAAAGACCTAGCTGGCCTGAAGGGGCCCCAGGGGGCCCCCAAGCAGCCCCTCTCCATTTGGGTCTGGGGGCTTTCGTTGGGCCGGGAACCTGGGAGGTACCTGCCCGGTTGCAGGTCGCGGCCCGAGAAGCACTCTGCGGCCAACATGCCAAACGTCCAGCGACTGCTCCCAAAGCGAAGGAGCCAGGACCCAAAGACCTAGCTGGCCTGAAGGGGCCCCAGGGGCCCCCAAGCAGCCCCTCTCCATTTGGGTCTGGGGGCTTTCGTTGGGCCGGGAACCTGGGAGGTACCTGCCCGGTTGCAGGTCGCGGCCCGAGAAGCACTCTGCGGCCAACATGCCAAACGTCCAGCGACTGCTCCCAAAGCGAAGGAGCCAGGACCCAAAGACCTAGCTGGCCTGAAGGGGCCCCAGGGGGCCCCCAAGCAGCCCCTCTCCATTTGGGTCTGGGGGCTTTCGTTGGGCCGGGAACCTGGGAGGTACCTGCCCGGTTGCAGGTCGCGGCCCGAGAAGCACTCTGCGGCCAACATGCCAAACGTCCAGCGACTGCTCCCAAAGCGAAGGAGCCAGGACCCAAAGACCTAGCTGGCCTGAAGGGGCCCCAGGGGGCCCCCAAGCAGCCCCTCTCCATTTGGGTCTGGGGGCTTTCGTTGGGCCGGGAACCTGGGAGGTACCTGCCCGGTTGCAGGTCGCGGCCCGAGAAGCACTCTGCGGCCAACATGCCAAACGTCCAGCGACTGCTCCCAAAGCGAAGGAGCCAGGACCCAAAGACCTAGCTGGCCTGAAGGGGCCCCAGGGGGCCCCCAAGCAGCCCCTCTCCATTTGGGTCTGGGGGCTTTCGTTGGGCCGGGAACCTGGGAGGTACCTGCCCGGTTTGCAGGTCGCGGCCCGAGAAGCACTCTGCGGCCAACATGCCAAACGTCCAGCGACTGCTCCCAAAGCGAAGGAGCCAGGACCCAAAGACCTAGCTGGCCTGAAGGGGCCCCAGGGGGCCCCCAAGCAGCCCCTCTCCATTTGGGTCTGGGGCTTTCGTTGGGCCGGGAACCTGGGAGGTACCTGCCCGGTTGCAGGTCGCGGCCCGAGAAGCACTCTCGGCCCAACATGCCAAAGGACCGAAGGGGCCCCAGGGGGACCCCAAGCAGCCCCTCTCC